>NC_057806.1:658386592-658412839 GCF_018294505.1 Triticum aestivum
ATTTTTAGGCTTTTTCGGTTTAAGTGGAGTTTAGGCATAATTTCAACATTCGCAATACATATCAAGAAAGCATGCAAAGAGCGTATAGGCAGCGGAAAATAAAGCATGCAACTTGCAAGAATGTAAAGGGAAGGGTTTGAAGAATTCAAACGCAATTGGAGACACGGATGTTTTTCCCGTGGTTCGGATAGGTGGTGCTATCCTACATCCACGTTGATGGAGACTTCAACCCACGAAGGGTAACGGTTGCGCGAGTCCACGGAGGGCTCCACCCACGAAGGGTAATGGTTGCGCGAGTCCATGGAGGGCCCCACCCAAGAAGGGTCCACGAAGAAGCAACCACCCATGAAGGGTCCATGAAGAAGCAACCTTGTCTATCCCACCATGGCCATCGCCCACGAAGGACTTGCCTCACTAGCGGTAGATCTTCACGAAGTAGGCGATCTCCTTGCCCTTACAAACTCCTTGGTTCAACTCCACAATCTTGTCGGAGGCTCCCAAGTAACACCTAGCCAATCTAGGAGACACCACTCTCCAAGAAGTAACAAATGGTGTGTAGGTAATGAACTCCTTGTTCTTGTGCTTCAAATGATAGTCTCCCCAACACTCAACTCTCTCTCATAGGATTTGGATCTGCTGGAAAGAAGGTTTGAATGGAAAGCAACTTGGGGAAAGCTAGAGATCAAGATTCATATGGTAGGAATGGAATATCTTGGCCTCAACACATGAGTAGGTAGTTCTCTCTCAGAAATAGGATGCTGGAAGTGTAGGCTTAGTCTGATGGCTCTCTCAACGAATGAAGAGGAGGTGGAGGGGTATATATAGCCTCCACACAAAATCCAACCGTTACACACAGTTTTCCAATCTCGGTGGGACCGAATCAACAAACTCAGTCGGACCAAAAAGGTAAACCTAGTGACCGTTAGAGATTTTTGGTGGGACCGACTGGATCAACTCGGTGGGACCGATGTGCTAGGGTTAGGGTAAATCCAAAACTCGGTTTGACCGATTACTCAAACTCGGTGGGACCGATTTGGGTAATAAGTGAAACAGAGAGTTGGCCAAGCAAACTCGGTGGGGCTGATTGCATATCTCGGTGGGACCGAAAATATTGCAATAGGTAACAGAGAGTTTGCAAGCCCATCTCGGTGAGACCGAGATCCCATCGGTGAGACCGAACTGATTAGGGTTTCTGGCAGTGGCTATGACAGGTGAAACTCGGTGGCGCCGGATAGGAATAATCGGTAGGTCCGAGTTTGGCTTTGGGTTTAGGTCATATGTGGAAGTGGGAAGGTAGCTGAGGATTTTGGAGCATATCATTAAGCACATGAAGCAAGAGGCTCATTAAGCAACACCTCATCCCTCCTTGATAATATTGGCTTTTCCTATGGACTCAATGTGATCTTGGATCACTAAAATGTAAAATGAAGAGTCTTGAGCTTGAAGCTTTAGTCAATCCTTTGTCCTTAGCATCTTGAAGGAGTTCCCACAACCTTTAGTCCATGCCACTCCATTGTTGAACTTATCTGAAACATGCTGGATAGAAATGTTAGTCCAACAAGAGATATGTTGTCATCAATTATCAAAACCACCTAGGGAGCACTTGTGCTTTCAATCTCCCCCTTTTTGGTAATTGATGGCAACATACATCAAAGCTTTAGATAAAGATATAAAGAACAACAAGTAAAGCTTTGGAAGGACATGTAACAAGCATAGGCTCCCCCTACATGTATGCACTCATGTAAATATGAAATATAGAGGCATGTGAGAGCATAACCATGACAGAGTAGGCAATGTGTTACATGTATCTTGTCCATATGCATCAGAGCAAAAGATTATCAAGGAAAATACCTTCATGCTCATGAGTCCTTCTTGCAAACAGTATGTACATAAGAAAGAACTCCTCATACTCATGATTTTGATGCATATACTTACCTTGTGGTCTTGAGTTGGCTTAGGATGGAATGAACTTGCACAAACAAAGTTAGATAACACAGGTACATCCACTAGCCAGAGCAAACAAAAGAAACCACAAGAATACCAAGACTGGGATGACATGTAGAGAGTGACTACAAGGTACCACATTGGATTCAACATGTCCCCAAGAATAAAGATATGCAATGAATTTGACTGATTTCTTTCCCTTAGGTGTCTTGCTCCCCCTGAATCTTACATGGGATATTGGGAGAAGATAGGGAACAGAAAATCAGAGCTGAAAGATACAAATGGATAGAACTTAATGCAAATACATGTCTTTCCCCCAAAAAGGTATCTGGGATCCTTGAGTATTCTCTCCCCCTGGAAGTCTCTCTCTCCCCCTTAATACTTTCTCTCTTGTAGGTTTGGTCCTTGAGACTTTTTCTCTCCCTTAATGTGATCTCTCTCTCCTACAAGCTTTGATGTGATCTCTCTCTCCCCCTTTGACATCAATTTCCAAGAAGGGCTTTCTGGAATCCGTCGTATAGGTTTGGTCCTTGAGACTCAGCACAAAGCAATGGATAAAACTGTGATGCTTGTAGAGGACAAGATTCATTGAGTAGAGTTGGATCAGAAGAAATATAGAACAAGTGGCAAACTGTTTTTCCTGTTGTGAAGTTGGTGGCACCGAGTGGTATGTTTCGGTGGCACCGAAAAGATTCGGTTGGATCGAAAATTACAAGTCGGTGAAACCGAGTTCACACAGAGAAAAACACTTGTCACCTCAGCTCACTAGACATGTAGGATCTCACAAAGATTTGCAATGAATTACCTGAAGGATCTGCAAGGAATTAAATGCAGAAGATGCAGAACATAAACAGAAAGAAAAGAGAAGAGACTGAAAAATCTAAATGGAGTTTTTTTTGTTTTTCAAAAAGAGAAAGAAACTAAACATGCATGAGATACACACAAAAAGAACACAAGAGAACTTCATCTAGAGTTGGGCGGTGACATAGTCACCTATGTTAGAGTATATTGACTTAGGAGTCAAGTGAGAACACTTGATCATAGGTCATACTCATCGTTTAAGCTCAAAACGGGGTTACCATTTTTCGTTTAAGCATCTTGATGTATTCACATCTTGTTGAGTTGCTTTGACTCATGTCTTGGAGTAAAGCTTCTCTAAGATGGAATAACATACCTTGGGTGGTGGTGTGGTTCTTGCTCATGTAGTTGAACTTGTGTGGGTGCTCAAGGTTGATGTAGCTCATCAAGAGTTTGGAGCACCACTTGGAGTTTGAGTTCATCTACCTACATGGGTTAGTTCTTGCAAGGAAGAGCACTTGTGTATCCAAAAATGACAATCATGAAGCTCAACATAGAATTTGTCAAAGGATATGTTTGAATGGTTTTGTGCTTCCTTGTCTTCAACCACCATTGTGTAGAGTCTTGGTGATGTAGAGATTTCTCAAGATGTGAGTGAGTCGCAATCTCATGGAATTAGATTCAACCAAGCACCTACATGGGTTAGACAACATGCAAGGTGCAAATATATCCAAGACATAAGATAGTTATCATAAGAGATATATCATGGATTAGTCATAAGCTCATGTCTTGCATGTATCCAATGGAGTTTCTACTCCAAGTTTGAAGCATCAATGATGTTCAATTCTCCTCTCAACCTGCAAAACACTTTCTCATCAAGAGGTTTAGTAAATATATCTGCTAATTGCTTACCGGTGCGAACATGCTTAAGATCAATGTCACCCTTAGCAACATGATCTCGAATGAAATGATGACGAACTTCAATATGCTTAGTTCGAGAATGTTGTACAGGATTATGACCAATTTTGATAGCACTTTCATTGTCACAAAGTAGTGGAACATGTTTCACATAGATCCCATAATCTTTAAGAGTTTGGGTCATCCAAAGTAATTGAGCACAACATGAACCAGTGGCAATGTATTCCGATTCGGCGGTGGATAAGGATACCGAGTTTTGTTTCTTGGAAGACCAAGACACAAGAGATCTACCAAGAAATTGACAAGTACCCGAAGTGGACTTTCTATCAACCTTATCTCCGGCATAATCCGAGTCGGAATAGCCAACAAGATCAAAAGAAGACCTCTTAGGATACCAAATGCCAAAATTTGGTGTATGGATTAAATATCTCACTATCCTTTTCACAACCTTAAGATGACATTCTTTAGGAGCAGCTTGATATCGTGCACACATGCACACACTTAGCATAATATCGGGACGTGAAGCACATAGGTATAACAATGAACCAATCATAGAGCGATAAACCTTTTGATCAACCGGTTCACCATCTTTGGTCAAATCATTATGTCCACTAGTAGGCATGGGTGTAGACATACCTTTGCATTCTTGCATATTGAACTTCTTGAATAAGTCCTTGGTGTACTTTGTTTGAGAGACAAATGTACCTTCCTTAGTTTGCTTGATTTGCAAACCGAAAAAGAATTTGAGTTCACTCATCATAGACATCTCAAACTTCTCTGACATTAGCTTTCCAAACTTTTCACTAAAGAGAGGGTTAGTTGAACCAAATATGATATCATCAACATAAATTTGGCATACAAATAGTTCTCCATTAACCCTTTTAGTAAAAAGAGTAGAATCAATTTTACCAATTTCAAAACCACTTGTAGTAAGGAACTTGGTCAAGCATTTATACCATGCTCTAGGAGCTTGTTTAAGACCATAAAGAGCTTTGTGAAGTTTGTAAACATGATTTGGTTTCTTAGAATTGATAAAACCGGGAGGTTGTTTGACATAAACTTCCTCCTCTATTTCACCATTTAGAAAAGCACTTTTGATGTCCATTTGGTACAAGGTGATATTATGGTGATTAGCATAGGCAAGTAAGATGCGAATGGACTCAAGTCTACCAACGGGAGCATATGTCTCACCATAGTCCATACCTTCGACTTGTGTGTATCCTTGGGCGACGAGACGTGCTTTGTTGCGAACCACTTGTCCATCTTCATCTTGCTTGTTGTGAAACACCCATTTGGTACCAATGATGTTGTGGTTGTTGTCGGGCTTCTCAACTAATGTCCAAACTTGGTTTCTCTCAAAGTTGTGTAGCTCTTCATGCATAGCGTTTATCCAATCCAGATCTTCCAATGCTTCTTCAACCTTCATAGGTTCAATGCTAGAGATGAATGAATAGTTTCCACAAATGCTAGCTAAACGAGTCTTTGAGCGAGTGATTCTCCCGGTTTGTATATCATTTAAGATTTGCTCGACGGGATGATCTTTGGCAATTCTTGCTCGAACTCGTGAGAGCTTTTGCTTGGGTCTTTGTCGAACATCTTCATCATCTTGTTCTTCTTCTTGGTCTTCTTCATTGTTGACGTTGTCGTTCTCTTGTCGTGGTGGAGAAGGAGGTTGTTGATGTTCGTCTTGATGTATTTCCTCGTTTTCTTCATCTTGGTGTGTCCCACTTGTGGATGCTTCCGTGTCAATTCTTGGTTCACTTTGTCGTGAAGTAGAAGCTTCCACTTGGACGGATGAAGTACTCTCCTTCACCTCCGTTGGACGAATTTTGCCAATGGACAAGTCTTGGATTGCTTCTGAAGGGTCTTTGTCTCCTACATCAATTGGCAATTGCTCTACTTGCGAGCCATTAGATTCATCAAACTTCACATCTACCGTCTCTTCAACCTTTCGGGTGAAATTGTTGTATACACGATAAGTGTGAGAGTTTGAGCCATAACCAAGTAGGAAACCTTCATGAGATTTAGGAGCAAACTTTGAACGATGATGCTTGTCAAGAATGTAGCACTTTGAGCCGAATACTCGAAAGTATCCAACTTGGGGTTTGTTATCGGTGAGAAGCTCGTATGCCGTCTTGCCGAGTAGCTTGTGAAGATATAAGCGATTTGTTGCGTGACAAGCTGTCTCAACCGCTTCTGCCCAAAAGTGCTTCGGCATCTTGTATTCATCAAGCATCGTTCTTGCCATTTCGATGAGCGTCCGGTTCTTCCTCTCAACAACTCCATTTTGTTGAGGTGTGTACGTAGCCGAGAACTCGTGTGAAATCCCTTCTTCGTCAAGAAAGGTGTCCACATTTGCGTTCTTGAACTCCGTTCCGTTGTCACTCCGAACCTTCTTGATCTTCACGTCAAACTGATTTTGGGCCTTCCTAGCGAAGTTTCTGAAGATCTTCTGGACCTACGACTTGTCATTAAGAAAGAACACCCACGTAAATCTTGAAAAATCATCAACTATAACTAGACCAAAAGAATTTCCACCGAGACTCTTGTAGGCGTTGGGACCAAAAAGATCCATATGAAGTAGCTCGAGTGGCCTCCTTGTGGTCATGATGTTCTTCACGGGATGTCTTCCTCCAACCTGTTTACCTTCTTGACAAGCACTGCAAAGTCTATCCTTATCAAATATGACATCGTTAACTCCAAGGATATGATTTCCTTTAATAAGATTGTTAAGGTTTCTCATGCCAACGTGCCCTAGTCATCTATGCCACAACCAACCTTTTGAGGATTTAGCAATAAAGCAAGTTTTAGGTTGTGCCCTTTTAGAGAAATCGACAATGTAAAGATCACCTCTACGCATACCGGTAAAGACCATTTTATGATTGTCTCGACGAAATACTTGGCACTCTACCTCAGTAAATAGGACATTCAAACCGAAATCAGCAAGTCTAGATACTGAAAGTAAGTTGTAGCCAAGAGATTCAACGAGCATGACATTTTGAATGGAACTATCATGTGAGATGGCCACCTTACCAAGGCCAACCACTTTACCCTTTGAATTATCACCAAAGGTGACATATTTTCGAGGGCCGTCATTTTCAGCAAGCTCACGGAACATCTCTTCATCTCCGGTCATATGATCAGTACATCCACTATCAAGAACCCATTCCTTTCCTCCTGACTCATATCCCCGAAGATTTGCCATAAGACCAAAATGTCTCATTGCATCATCAAGATCGAAGTCACTATCATCATCATCATCATAGTATCCATGTTCACCATGATCTTGTGACTCATCATTTCCTAGAGAGGGTAATTCATTAGATAAATGATCATCAAAGTGGTCACCTTTATGAATTCTTATAGCTTTGAATATGATATCACTAATGATTCCAACATCTCCTTTAGCATGCTTAAGATTGGTAAGTTCAAATAGACAATTACCAAAACTAGGATCACTAGAGTTCATCTTACACAAGGCAATAGATTTATGGAGAATTTCATCCAAAGTTTTCAAGGAATGATAGGGAAATCGTTCCTCAAGAAATTTCCATATAGTATAGGCACAATTAAGAGTAGGCAAACTAGCAATCAAATTTTTGGGTAATCCTCTAATGATGAGCTCAATGGTTCTAAGATTGCGAATCATGTCAATATCTTCATCTAGGGTAGGATGCAAAGGATCAATATGAGGTGCACAAGGGCTAGCAATATACTTGTTCAAATGATATTGATTGAAAATTACAAACATCTCATTTTTCCACTCATGAAAATACTCTCCATCAAGAATAGGCACTCTATGTCTAAGACTCCCTAAGGTAGACACATCCATCTTCCTCCAATGGTGATTAAACCAAGGCAATGGAGACCAAAGCTCTGATACCACTTGTAGGATCTTGAAGTAGATGTGTCTAGAGGGGGGGTGATTAGACACTTAATGCTAAAGATGCAATTTTTAGGCTTTTTCGGTTTAAGTGGAGTTTAGGCATAATTTCAACATTCACAATACATATCAAGCAAGCATGCAAAGAGTGTATAGGCAGTGGAAAATAAAGCATGCAACTTGCAAGAATGTAAAGGGAAGGGTTTGGAGAATTCAAACGCAATTGGAGACACGGATGTTTTTCCCGTGGTTCGGATAGGTGGTGCTATCCTACATCCACGTTGATGGAGACATCAACCCACGAAGGGTAACGGTTGCGCGAGTCCACGGAGGGCTCCACCCACGAAGGGTCCACGAAGAAGCAACCACCCACGAAGAAGCAACCTTGTCTATCCCACCATGGCCATCGCCCACGAAGGACTTGCTTCACTAGCGGTAGATCTTCACGAAGTAGGCGATCTCCTTGCCCTTACAAACTCCTTGGTTCAACTCCACAATCTTGTCGGAGGCTCCCAAGTAACACCTAGCCAATCTAGGAGACACCACTCTCCAAGAAGTAACAAATGGTGTGTAGGTAATGAACTCCTTGCTCTTGTGCTTCAAATGATAGTCTCCCCAACACTCAACTCTCTCTCATAGGATTTGGATCTGGTGGAAAGAAGGTTTGAATGGAAAGCAACTTGGGGAAAGCTAGAGATCAAGATTCATATGGTAGGAATGGAATATCTTGGCCTCAACACATGAGTAGGTAGTTCTCTCTCAGAAATAGGATGCTGGAAGTGTAGGCTTAGTCTGATGGCTCTCTCAATGAATGAAGAGGAGGTGGAGGGGTATATATAGCCTCCACACAAAATCCAACCGTTACACACAGTTTTCCAATCTCGGTGGGACCGAATCAACAAACTCGGTCGGACCGAAAAGGTAAACCTAGTGACCGTTAGAGATTTTTGGTGGGACCGACTGGATCAACTCGGTGGGACCGATGTGCTAGGGTTAGGGTAAATCCAAAACTCGGTTTGACCGATTACTCAAAATCGGTGGGACCGATTTGGGTAATAAGTGAAACAGAGAGTTGGCCAAGCAAACTCGGTGGGGCCGATTGCATATCTCGGTGGGACCGAAAATATTGCAATAGGTAACAGAGAGTTTGCAAGCCCATCTCGGTGAGACCGAGATCCCATCGGTGAGATCGAACTGATTAGGGTTTCTGGCAGTGGCTATGACAGGTGAAACTCGGTGGCGCCGGATAGGAATAATCGGTAGGTCCGAGTTTGGCTTTGGGTTTAGGTCATATGTGGAAGTGGGAAAGTAGTTGAGGATTTTGGAGCATATCATTAAGCACATGAAGCAAGAGGCTCATTAAGCAACACCTCATCCCTCCTTGATAGTATTGGCTTTTCCTATGGACTCAATGTGATCTTGGATCACTAAAATGTAAAATGAAGAGTCTTGAGCTTGAAGCTTTAGCCAATCCTTTGTCCTTAGCATCTTGAAGGAGTTCCCACAACCTTTAGTCCATGCCACTCCATTGTTGAACTTATCTGAAACATGCTAGATAGAAATGTTAGTCCAACAAGAGATATGTTGTCATCAATTATCAAAACCACCTAGGGAGCACTTGTGCTTTCAAAAGGCTTCATATAGAAAGAGCACTCACCTGAGTCGCACTAACGCAAATGTTTTGAAGGGAAATTGTCGGTGTCAAAACCGGCGGATCTCGGGTAGGGGGTCCCGAACTATGCGTCTAAGGCGGATGGTAACAGGAGGCAGGGAACATGATGTTTTACCCAGGTTCGGGCCCTCTTGATGGGGGTAAAACCCTACGTCCTGCTTGATTTATTCTTGATGATATGAGTATTACAAGAGTTGATCTACCACGAGATCGGAGAGGCTAAACCCTAGAAGCTAGCCTATGGTATGATTGTCTGTTGTCCTACAGACTAAAACCCTCTGGTTTATATAGACACCGGAAAGGGCTAGGGTTACACAAGGTCGGTTACAAAGGAGGAGATATACATATCCGTATTGCCTAGCTTGCCTTCCACGCCAAGTAGAGTCCCATCCGGACACGAGACGAAGTCTTCAATCTTGTATCTTCATAGTCCAACAGTCCGGCCAAATGATATAATCTGGTTGTCCGGAGACCCCCTAATCCAGGACTCCCTCAGTAGCCCCTGAACCAAGCTTCAATGACGATGAGTCCGGCGCGCAGTGTTGTGTTCGGGATTGCAAGGCGGGTTCCTTCTCCGAATACATCACGGAAGAATTTGAATACAAGGATAGTGTCCGACCCTGCAAAATAAGTTCCACATACCACCATAGAGAGAATAATATTTCCACAAATCTAATTTGCTGACTTGTTTTGGCAACACGACATTATGTCATGGACCGGTGATTATTCAACCATTTACTTTAACTAGCCCCGCACATAATGCGAGGCAGGTTTTTGACACGTCTCGTCAAAGCAGAGATCGTGTCCCCTTATCACGGGATTCTCATCAATACGGGCGTGGGTAACCCAACCGCGCCATCGATTATGGCGCTTGGGGGATAAGCGAGTTTTACCAGGCTAGTGGGGACGCATAGTTTCGTCCGCCCATATAAAGGGATAAGGATTCACCTTTTCATCCACGCCTTCTTCCTCCTTTGCTCATCCATTTTCGCACACTCGAGCTCCAGCGCCCAAGTCCGCACTTCCCACCTCAACCCTCTCCAACCATGTCCGGAGCAGGAGGCAGGTGGATGGTCTCGTCCGTTATGGAGGGACACGTCAAGAAGCTGAGGAGAGCCGGATACCTGTCCGACGACATCGCGCACCGGCTCCCAGATGAGGGGCAGCTCATCCCCACCCCTAGGCCCCATGAGAGGGTAGTGTTCCTTACCCATTTCCTCTGCGGACTGGGATTCCCTCTCCACCCATTCGTCCGGGGGCTCATGTTCTACTACGGCCTGGATTTCCACAATCTGGCCCCGAACTTCATCCTCAATTATCTCGGCGTTTATCGTCGTGTGCGAGGCCTTCCTCCGCATCCAGCCCTACTTCTGCTTATGGTTGAAGACCTTTAATGTCAAGCCGAAGGTAGTGAGCGGCCGACAGGCGGAGTATGGAGGCGCCATGTTGGGCAAGATGCCCAACGTCACCTGGCTCGAGGGCTCCTTCGTGGAGACCATAAAGGGGTGGCAATCGGGGTGGTTCTATATCACCGAGCCGCGTGACCCCGAATGGGCAGCGGCCCCCGAGTTCCGATCTAGCATCCCCACGCGGCTCACCTCCTGGCAAGAGAAGGGTCTGTCCTGGGGTAGTTCGGTAGAGCTGACCGGACTCCAAACATGTATCCAAAACATGGTGAGCAAGAAGCTCAAACTCGTCAACATAGTCCAGGTCATGCTCATCCGCCGGATCCTCCCGTGTCAACGACGGGCTTTCAACTTGTGGGAGTTCGACCCGGCCCAGCACCAAACTCTGAACAGGCTCTTCAACACAACACATGAGGATGCCTGGAAGGTGCTATTCAAGGGCGTCGAGGTCCCTCCCTCCCTCACCGAGGACCGTGGGCTAAGCGTGAAGCGCCGAGCACATTCGATGAGTTCTATACATCCAGTAGGAAATTTTATTTCCCCTAGCTTAATTATGCGAGGGGTCTAATATCCATGCCCGTGACAGGACTGGGTGGAGACGTCGGGGCAGATTAACTGTCTGGCCCCTCTGCCCGAAGACACTGCGGACGCTCTCCTTATGAAGATGCTGACTCCAGCCCCTTATAAGGTGCCGGAGAAGACCAAGAAGGCCAAGGGAACCCGAAAGAGTTCCCGACGCCAGGCGTCATCAGACTCATCGTCCGATAACTCCACGACACACTCCTCCCCTGAAGACGAGGAGGAAGAAGAAGATGCTCCCCCTTCAGTTGGGGGAGACAAGAAAAGGAAGACCGCCCCAACTGGGGAGGCCGAAGGGTCCAAGAAGGGAAGGAGTCTCCTTCCGGACAGTTCCACCACCACCGCCGAAGGCGAAGACGAGTGGCTGCTCAGGGCCAAGCCCCTAGCAAAGTCGTAAGTATTTGGATACCAGAGTAACTCATAGCATTCCTTTGTCGCACTGCTTCCCCTAACGCCGAATATGATTATGCAGGCCGCCACGAGCCCGTATCGATGTATCATCGGATGGCTCCCTGGGCTCGTCGGATATGGATAGCAATCCACTTCCGACCGCCACCTTCCCTTGCCCTGCGGACGACGCCGAGGTATTGTCTCAAGAGGCACTGGGTCAAGGGGAGACAGTCCTGGATGCGCCTCAAGGCGACCTTCCGGACTCCGGGAGCAAAGGGAACAAGGCCCCTGAGGGCTCCGAGTTTGGCCCTCAGCCGAACACTGCGCCAGAACCTCCAGTGGTTCCGGACTTGGGCAGGCAGCCTCCTTCCAAGAGGGGCAAGACGCCTATTTTGGTGACCTCTGTCCATCCAGAGGCACCGAACAATCTGCTGGGAGCGCTTCACAGCACTTCCATCGACAAGGAGCACCGTACTATTATGAGTGCGGTGGTCCAGAAGGTTCAGTCCACCAAGAGCGGATTGACTGAAGCCTGTGCCAGCCTTCTAACAGGCTTTGAGGTAAGTGTTTAAAATATAGGAAAAATATTACCGCATAGACAGTAGGCCCTGATGCTCTGTTCGGTGTTCACAAAGAAAAGCCGAACAGAGGATCAAACAATATCGCAGGAGTCTAATATAAGTATGTCAATATGCGTATGCAGGCTTCGCTGCTGGCATCTGCCGCACTGACTGCGGAGGTTGCCGCACTGAAGCAGGACCTTAAAGGGTCCAAGGACGAGCTCGGCCTTGCCAAGAGGCAGCTCGAGGAGAACAAAGGTAAGTAGTACCTAGTCTATGGATATGTATAAAAAGAATGTGATTGCAAAATGACAGGATCATCATGAATTTGCCAGGGGCCACGACCGAAGTGGCGACCCTAAAGCAAGCGTTGTCCGAGGCCGAAGATAAAGTGGCCAAGGAGCGCACCGAGCGGGAAAGGCAAGAGGCTCGGGTGGGCGAGGTGCAGCAAGAGCTCCAGGCTCTTGTGACGAAGCACGAGGCGTTTGAGCTTGACTCGAAGACGCGAGAGTCTGAGCTTGCCATGGCCCTCAAGAGCGCAAAGAGTGCCAAGGCCGAAGCCCAAAAGGCCCTCCAAGAGATTGACGTGATGAAGAAAATAGCGGCGGGTAAGGCATTCTATATGCAAAGCAAGCATGTGAGAGTAAATTACCTATTACTTACCCGGATCCGGAGCTCTCCAGGAGCATTCGTAGATTTGCCCCGCAGCGTGTCGGATGCCGCATAGTTTTACCAGGCCGAGGAGGGAAGCTCAACGGAGAAGCTGTTCTGGTCATAGTATACTGGGACCGAACACCCGATGCCTCTGAGCGACCAGCTAAAGCAGCTGGTCGAGCTACACAAGGTGGCCGAACAGGCCATGAAGGGCCTTATAGTCCGGCTGTGGCCTGGCGACGCCCTTCCGAACAGCTACTTCAGCCTGGTGAGGCGGCTTATGGATGCCTGCCCACGGCTGGATGTCGTCAAGCGGTCCGTCTGCATCGAAGGTGCACGTCGGGCTTTCGCCTATGTGAAGGTGCAATGGGCCAAGCTAGACACCGTGAAGCTGATCAAGGAAGGACCGCCGCAGGGCAAGGAGCATCGCACCCCCGAAATTTATTATGAGAGTGTCCTGAAGGGTGCCTGTCTTGTAGCGGACGAATGTCCAAAGATGTAATATTTGAGTAAACTTGCTCGTGTGATCCTGTAAGATGAAAACTTGTTTCATATGCGCTATGCAACGCTTGTTTGAATTTAAAATATTACCTTTTGTTTGGATGTTTATCCAATCTGAGAGATGGCTAGTCCTCGGCTTCTGCCCCCATGCCGCGAGTGCTGGGGTGTTCGGGATAAACCTGAGCACTCTTGTTCCCATTTTTGGGTCCTTCGAGGGAGGTGCTCAGCACAGCGAACAAGGCAACCAGACTAATAATGCTTTATCACTCTCACTTAGCCATAGAATTCTATAATTTTAAATTTCGGTGAAGCCCCTGGTATTCGGAAGGCTGAATTCGGGGCGCGATACACACCTTTAAGCCGGACAGAACCGGCTCCTCGCTCTAAGCGGCATAAGTCTTTAGGGACTCGAAACCTCGCCGAACAGCGACCAGTCTCTCGCCTTATCATGACAGTCAGTTTTAGCTTTCTCTACTGAGGTGCTTAGCCCAGCAGAACCGGGGCACAATCGCAGTAGTTCTCCTAGTGCTACCTTAGCCGATAGAGCGGAACGTAAGGTACCAAAACATAGGAGCCGGGCAAACCCAACATTTGACCAAAGACATGATTCAGAACTGATGCATATAATGCTATAAGTTTGGGGTGCCGCACTTGTGAAAGTGTTCGGACTTCTCACACCATATTGTGGGGTACTTAAGCCCCTGGTGTATTGGCCGTACCAAAGTGTACGGCTGCAAGGTGTCATTAATGAACACACATATATATATATATATAAGGGAAGAATGCAATAATAGTCTTAATGCTATGTATTGTTTATTCAAAAAGGTGCGTTAAAGCAAAATGATACATGTGGTGCAATAAGCAAAAAGTAGGACTATGTCCCCTCCAAGGGCAAGCTGAGGAAGCAAGTATTTCACTCGTTATCGTAATCCACCTGGGAGTTCCATGGTGTGATGTAGCTTTCTGCCTCCTTGGTTGCTGCATCATGTGTTCGGCAATCATGCTGCCGGACAGGGTTTCCAGAGATTAATGTCCTAAAAGAGAGAAAAATAACAAAGCGGGAAGCCCCTAGTGCGGTTTAAGCCGCGTATTGGGGTGTGTCGTAGTTGTGCCCCCCTCCCCGCCTATGCCCATGGTATTTTTAATGCATAATTATGCGCGCGTGGCATGAATTTCGTCGTTTGGCTTGGGCCGGGGTGGGGGCGCATTTCTACGCGAGCTCAGATCGTGACAGGCGGTCTAGTTGCCGATTACTCCGAGCGCGCTTGAAGGTGTCCGGGTCTTGAAACACCAAACTGGTGGATTGCCTTGAGAGGCTGCTTTGCACTTCTGCTGCGAGGGCTGCAGTGTGCTTCTCCGTGCGGAGAGAGCGCTCTATGTTTGCATTAACTGTGATGACCCCCCGAGGTCCTGGCATCTTGAGCTTGAGGTATGCATAATGCGGTATCGCATTAAATCTCGCAAATGCGGTTCGCCCGAGTAGTGCATGATAGCCACTGCGGAACGGGACTATATCGAAGATTAATTCTTCGCTTCGGAAGTTATCCGGGGATCCGAAGACCACTTCCAGTGTAATTGAGCATGTGCAATGGGCCTCTACACCTGGAATGGCGCCTTTAAAGGTCATTTTTGTGGGTTTGATCCTTGAGGGGTCTATACCCATTTTGCGCACTGTGTCCTGGTAAAGCAGGTTCAAGCTGCTGTCGTCATCCATAAGGACTCGAGTGAGGTAAAATCCGTCGATGATTGGGTCTAGGACCAGTGCGGCGAATCCGCCATGACGGATACTAGTGGGGTGGTCCCTGCGATCGAAGGTGATCGGATAGGAGGACCATGGGTTGAACTTTGGGGCGACTGGCTCCAACGCATATACGTCCCTGAGCGCACGCTTCCGCTCCCTCTTGTGGATGTGGGTTGCGTATATCATGTTCACCGTCCGCACTTGTGGGGGGAACCTCTTCTGTCCTCCGATGTTCAGCTGCCGGGGCTCTTCCTCGTCGTCGCTATGTGGCCCCTTATCTTTGTTTTCGGCAATTAACTTGCTGGCCTGCTTGAATACCCAACAATCCCTATTGGTGTGGTTGGCTGGCTTGTCGGGGGTGCCATGTATTTGACACGAGCGATCGAGTATGCGGTCCAAACTGGACAGGCCTAGAGTGCTTCATTTGAATGGCTTTTTCCGTTGATCGGGTTTAGAGCCTTTGAATCCGGCATTGACTGTCGTATCCTTGGTATTGTTGCTGTTAATGTGGCGCTTATGTTTGTTGCGACGTGACCTGATATTGCCGTCCTTGGTAACCAAAGTACCATGTTTCTTTGATATGTTATTACTGCGAGCCAGCCAGCTGTCTTCTCCCGCACAAAAGCGGGTCATGAGTGTCGTGAGGGCTGCCATAGATTTCGGCTTTTCCTAACCAAGGTGCCGGGCTAGCCACTCGTCGCGGATGTTGTGTTTAAAAGCTGCTAGGTGATACGTCTCCAACGTATCTATAATTTTTGATTGCTCCATGCTATATTATCTACTGTTTTGGACTATATTAGGCTTTATTTTCCACTTTTATATTATTTTTGGGACTAACCTATTAACCGGAGGCCCAGCCCAGAATTGATGTTTTTTGCCTATTTCAGTGTTTCGGATAAACAGAATATCAAACGGAGTCCAAACGGAATAAAATCTTCGGGAACGTGATTTTCTCACCGAACGTGATCCAGGAGACTTGGACCCTACTGCAAAGGGATCTAAGAGGGGGTCACGAGGGTGGGGGCGCCCCCCCCCTAGGGAGCGCCCCTGCCTCGTGGGCCCCTCGATGCTCCACCGACATACTCCTTCCTCCTATATATACACACGTATCCCCAAATGATCAGAACAGGAGCCAAAAACCTAATTCCATCACCGCAACTTTCTGTATCCACGAGATCCCATCTTGGGGCCTGTTCTGGAGCTCCGCCGGAAGAGAGCCATCATCACGGAGGGCTTCTACATCATCATAGCCCTCCGATGAAGTGTGAGTAGTTTACCTCAGACCTTCGGGTCCATAGTTAGTAGCTAGATGGCTTCTTCTCTCTCTTTGAATCTCAATACAAAGTTCTCCCCCTCTCTTGTGGAGATCGATTCGATGTAATCTTCTTTTTGTGGTATGTTTGTTGAGACTGATGAATTGTGGGTTTATGATCAAGTCTATCTATGAATAATATTTGAATCTTCTCTGAATTCTTTTATATATGATTGGTTATCTTTGCAAGTCTCTTCGAATTATCCGTTTGGTTTGGCCAACTAGCACTATAGGGAAAACCTTATACACAGAATCTTAGCAGCAGCGCGGTATAAAAACAGACGCTACTGCTAATTAGCAGCAATGAGCTTTAGAAAAGAGCACTGCTAATTACTGAGTAGCAGTAGCGCTCTAGGTGAAAAGAGCACTACTACTATAATTGCCACGGTGTTGCCTCCAGGCTAGATATAGTAGTAGCGCCCTTCCCGTGGACGCGCTACTGCTAAAGAACTTAGTAGCAGCGGTTTTGCTCAAAACTCGCTGCTGGTAAGTATGAACGCAACTAATTAAGTTTAGTCCCATACTGCTAAGCGAACAAGGTGTTTACCACCTTAAATATGTTGCTTCTCAACCTATCTCGAGCACTTGGTCTTCATTGAACTATATGTGTATGATTTGTGGTTGGAATATGAATCCTCGCCTATGCCTATACATGTATAGTGAGGATTCATATTGACTATTTAGATTATACACAAAAAGATCAATGATGACCAATGTATATTTTTGATGTTTTTACTAAACAAAAGAAATAACTGCTTCCATTAGCAGTAGCGGCTTTTCCCAAAACGCGCTATAGATAAGTTAGCTATAGCCCGTTTTCTGTACGTGCGCTACTGCTAGTTCGAGTTAACCACCCCCCCCGCATCAAAATTTTGCTAAGTCCTCCTCCCTCCCCGGCATGTTCCCCTACTCCCTGTCGCCGCCACCCGAGCCCGAGCGCGCCTGCGCCCTCACCGCCGCTGCCGCCGCCCGCCCTCAACCTCACCGCTGCCGCTCTCGACCACACTGTCGCCGCCCTCGACCTCATCGCCGCCGCCCTCGACCGAGCCCGCCGAGCCCGCCGCCCAGGACCGCCGCCCTCCCGATCCCGAGCCCGCCCTCGCCGCCCCTCCGTTGCCGAGCACCTCCCCGCCACCGTCTCTCCCTCTGTAAGCCCCCCACCCCTCCCCAACCCCCTCTCTCTTTACTTAGTTAGTAGATGATTTTAGTAGTAGTAGATGCTAATTTAGGGTTCATAGATAATGATTTTTAGAAGTAGTGGATAGATGTTAATTAGTAGTAGATGTATAATTAGCAGTAGTACATGTTAATTAGTAGTAGATGTATAATTAGCAGTAGTACATGTTAATTAGTAGTAGATGTAGTAGTTAGATGTTAATTAGTAGTGGTAGATGTGCTAGTTTCTTTCTATTTATAGTAAGTTTATATTTAGTAAGAACTAGTTGAATTAATAGAACTAGTTTAGTTTTAGTTGAACTAGTATAGTAAGTAAATTAATAACTAGTTGAACTACTTCATTTTTAGAAAGAACTAGTTTTTTTCTTTTTATACTAAGTTTATATTTAGTAAGAAATAGTTGAATTAATAGAACTAGTTGAACATGCCATATTTGGTGTTATTTTTTAGTTTAAGCAATTATTTCATGTTTTGGTTACACCTCCGAGTGGCCTATGTTTTGCCGGAGTGTTGATTAATTTCCGTTCCGGCAAATTTCAGGCGCTCGATATGTCCTTTTTTAGCAAAGGTCATGCCGGATTTTTCCGTGAATTCTGGCATGACTTGTGCTAGAATATGTGGGAAATATCGAGTGGCCTGGATTTTCTTTGAAAAATAATGATCTAATTTAGGTTTTTTAGTACATATATTTAATTGTACAAGTTTAATCTTTGAATTATGAACGTAGGAAATGTTGTACTCAGATGACGACAGTCTCCCGGGGGAGTGCAGCTGGTGCCACGACGATCGAGGTATGTGCGACAGGTTCGTTGAGCTGGACGAAGATTGGCGCTTCAGCATTAAGCTCGAGGAGACCTTCAATGTTGAAACGGTACGCAACAACGACAAGTGTTTTTTTCGTAATTAAGCATGACTTCAACTATTTCAACGTCTAATTTTCATCTTTTACAATTCGACTAGCTTATCCCATGCCATGCAAGACACTATGTCTTGGAGAGGATGGGTTTTGAAGACCATGAAAATTTTCAAACAAAGAAAATACACCTAAGGACCCATCATGATATCGATTTTGAAGTAAATCTGTATAATTCTCAGAGTGTAACCCATTTTGGTTGTCAAAATTGGGAAGCACTTTGCAAAATGTATGGTTTTTATGAGGGTATGATTGTCACCATGGATCTTGGTCATCCTGACATCAAGCAAGACAATATGGACATTTGGGTCCTTGTTGATACGCTTCTGATTCTACCGCAATGTGAGTTTCTCAAACATAGTTATTAACTAATTTATATTGTTTATTTCAAAATAGTTGACAGCTTATTTCCATTGACAGCTTATTTTGAATCTTCAAAGAATGTGCAGAAGATGGTAGACAAAACCCACTACACTGATGGCTCCGAATTAACTTATAAGGAGAAAAATCATCTGATTGCTTATTGTACTTTTTTTGAGAATTACAATACCTATTATCGAACTCCTCCAAATTATGGTGAATATGTGCCACTAGTGCACGTGTTGAACCACGATAACTTCTATGGAGATACCTTGGTAAGATATTTTACTATTACGACATCCGTGCATCTTTTGCATACTTCTAAAACTAGTACATCATTGCTAACTACGAAGTTATTACTATGTTTTTCAACAGAAAATCTCGATGGATTGTGTGCCTCATCTGATGTATTACAATGGTCGCCTTGAAGTTTTGAACCTACAGTCAGGTCATCCTACGGATCTCACATGTGCATATCGAATTTCTAAAACCGGTGAACACATGCTAATCAAAGAGTGGAAAAAATGTTTGGACATTTGTAAGGAGGTTCTTGGAAGCAACATTAAGCGAAAGGCAATAATTGGAGACAGGATAATCTGCATTCTCCATAATGGAGAGCGAGGGGCTATCTTGTTTTTTGCTATTTTACCTTAGAGAATATAGTAGGTCCTAAGAGAATGTAGTAGGTCCTATGAGGTACAATATGTTTATTATGTGATACAATGTGTTAGAGTTGAAGATGTCAGGAGTACTTGTGATTACGACTAGTGACCAATGATATGATGATGATGATGATGATAAGTTGTTAATGATATGATGATGATGATGATATTTATTATATCATTGGGTGAAAGAACCGCGGATTAGTTTCAAGTAGATGTCCGTCCACTTGAAACTAGTCCACACGATTCTTTCACCACGTGATGTAATAACTCATTATGATGTAAAAACAATTTGTAAATTCCTGTTGTATGAAAATTTGTGTAAAGGTGTACGAATACAACATGAAATAAAAAAGAAATAAAATACGAAATAATAGTAGCAACGCGGGCAGAGAGAAGCGCTACTACTAATTACCAGCAGCGCTCCTCCTGGAACTCGCTGCTACTAAGTCGATTTAGCCATAGCATGGGTGGAGGCACGCTACTGCTATTCGTTAGCTGTAGCGCCTTATCAGTAGCGCACCACCCCACGCTACTGATAGGTCTAAAACCTGCGCTGCTGCTAGCCTTTTCCCTAGTAGTTTAGATTGGTAGTTCTTGCCATGGGAGAAGTGCTTAGCTTTGGGTTCAATCTTGCGGTGTCCTTACCCAGTGACAGAACGGGCAGCAAGGCACGTATTGTATCGTTGCCATCGAGGATAACAAGAGGGGGTTTATTTCATATTGCATGAATTTATCTCTCTACATCATGTCATCTTGCTTAAACCGTTACTCTGTTTCTAACTTAATACTCTAGATGCTTGCTGGATAGCGGTCGATGAGTGGAGTAATAGTAGTAGATGCAGAATCGTTTCGATCTACTTGTCACGGACGTGATGCCTATATACATGATCATGCCTAGATATTCTCAAAATTATGCTCAATTCTATCAATTGCTCAATAGTAATTTTTTCACCCACCGTAGAATACTTATGCTCTTGAGAGAAGCCACTAGTGAAACCTATGGCCCTCGGGTCTATTCTCATCATATCAATCTCCATCACTTTAATATTGTTTTGCTTTTTTACTTTGTCTTTACTTTTTACTTTGCATCTTTATATCAAAAATACCAAAAATATTATATCTATCAGATCTCACTCTCGTAAGTGACCATGAAGGGCTTGACAACCCCTAATCGCGTTGGTTGCGAGTAGCTATTGCTTTGTGCAGGTACGAGGGACTTGAGCGTGGGCTCCTACTGGATTGATACCTTGGTTCTCAAAAACTGAGGGAAATACTTACGCTACTCTGCTGCATCATCCCTTCCTCTTCGGGGAAAACCAACGCAAGCTCAAGACGTAGTAAGAAGGATTTCTGGCGCCGTTGCCGGGGAGTCTACGCAAAAAGTCAACATACCAAGTACCCATTGTCATGGTTCTAACTCTGACAGTGATGTAGGGGGGTATGTATGGAGAGTCTAGATCTTAGCTATGGAGGAGTTGTAAGCACACGAGGATTATGAGTTTAGGCCCTTCTCGGAGGAAGTAACATCCCTACGTCTCGGTGCCCGGAGGCGGTCGACTGAATTATGTGTGTATGAATAACAGGGGTGCCAACCCTTGATACTGAGGAGGGGGTGGCTTATATAGAGTTCGCCAGGCCCCTCCTGCGCTCAGTAATGCAAGGTTTAAAGTACATTAAGACTGGGGGTTACTGGTAACGCCCCTAATAAAGTGCTATGATGACCATAAAAGCTACTTAATGACCGACCGTTTGCGTGCAGGGTGACTTTAGATCTCCTGGCAGTCAAGTGGTTGGAATTTGGTCGAGTGATTGCTTCGTGGTCGAGTGTCTTGAATCTGTCGAGTGGGATACCTCCAAGTCGATTGAAAGGTGACTTCTTCTAGGGATGTCCTTGGGTAGGGTACTTAGGACAGGTCCATGCCCCTATCCTAGGTACATAGCTTCATCATTAGCCCCCGAATGGATCAAGGTTCGAGTGGGGAAGGAGTTGGGGATCTTTCCGACTGGTTCTTCATGTCATATGAACGTCTTGTTTTGGATCAATTGTCACGGATGACGTTGTCAACTTCTTTCAGTCGCCTTGATCCATTCTTGGCCTCTTGTCGAGTGAATTTCTTTACTTGTGAAGTTCCGAGTGACGGTGTGAAAGGGATCTTCTGTTTGACGAGTTGTTCTGCGGCCCACGGATTTTGCGGGATTTGAATTTTGGGAAGCGCGTGGGACGGGGGCGGCCGCAGTAATCGGATGGGATAGGACGGAAGCTCCTCGATCCCCGCGCCACCTTTTTCACCACGTACCACGCGCCCGTTGCGGGATTTGACGGGATTGCCTGGGCCTACCAGTCAGCCACTCGGAAGCGACCTCTTATAAGCTGCCGGCTCGGGACCCCCGAACAGTGCGCCTTCACTTTTCCCCCTTCCTTCACAAGATCCTCCGCCGCCTCCGCTCCCACCTTGGTGTCGTAGGTCTGTTCGAGCTTCGCCGGCGACGATGGTGAAGGAGAAGACGTCGGCTTTGGAGCACGCGAAGAAGGCGGCGGTGCAGGGGAAGGGGAAGAAGTCCGCTCGGGGCGGATCTTCCTCAAGGACTGCTCTGCCCAAGGATTGGATCCAGGGCGACTGGATGCCGTCGGTGATTCGGCAGGATGATCTCGATGATCTGGTCGAGGGGGGATTCATTCCCCACGAATCTGCACGCCTCCCGGGGAAAGAAGTCGAACCCCAACCTCTTGATGGTGAGTGCGTCCTCCTCGCCACCCATATCGATCGTGGATTCTCTCTGCCTCCTCATCCGTTTTTTCGGAGCTTCTTGAACTTCTTCGGAGCGCAGCTCCATCACTTTACTCCCAATTCTATTGTGTATCTTGCTGCTTTCGTTTCCTTGTTGAAAACTTCTTGGGTTGCCGCCCCCATTGGGGACTCTTCAAGCACATCTTCACTTGCCGCTCTCAGTCGGTCAAGAAGGCCAAGTCGAGTGACGAACGGACGCAGGTGATCCAGCTGTGCGGGGGTCTGGCAATCCAGATGAGGGGAAAAAGTTCCTTTCCGTCTATCACTTTTCCCGAGTCCGTCCGTGGGTGGCAGTCAACTTGGTTTTACTGTAAAGACCAGGTGACCCCAGGACAGTCGACTGGGCTTCCCCCTTTTTCTCTGAATCTAGCACAAAAACCTGCCTCTCTGAAAGTGACGCCGGAGGAAAAGGCGCAAGTCAAGGTGCTGGTCGGTCGAGTGGTTCAGCTTGTCCGCGAGGGTGTGACTGGCATGGACTTGTTGGAAGTCTTCCTTCGGAGGTGCATCCAACCGCTTCAGGCTCGTGACCACCCGATGTGGCTGTACTCGGGTCTCGAAGGCACCACTCGGATTTACCCAGAGGAGGTCACTGACAAGATGTTGGAAGGGTGGTTGTCGAGTATCACAGGGAACAAGGACAACCCCCGAGGAGCCAGGAGGATTCCTCCACTCGACCAAACATACGAAGTGGACAAGGTCTGACCTTGCGTTTCCGACTGTGATCTTGCTTTCTTTATTTGTTCTTTTTGGATCAGTCGATTGACTTTTGTCTCGTTTGTTGTCCTCTAGGCCACTACTGAGATGTACTCAACACCAAATGGAGCACAGGAGCAGGCCGAGGAAGGAGAGGCGAATGGAGGCAAAAGTGGAGACGAGGGAGAAGAGTGGGAATCTGACGGCGAAGGAGAGGGGGATGACGACGACGACTCCAGTGAAGAGTAGGAGGAAGAAGTCGAACCTCCCCGCTCGGAATGGCGATCCAAGCTTACACACGACCCTGCGCGGGAACGTGGTAAGGCGACTGTCCCTGTTGGGCAGTCGTCGAAGCGCCCTCGGACCTCATCTCCAGCACCGACAGAAAAAGCTCCCAAGCACCCACGCGCGATGCCGTCCAAGCTGCCCAAGGATCTGCCCAAGATGAAGATGATTGTCCCCACCATTTCTGGGTAATAGTAGAATTTGTTTTCCTTTGTCGAACGTGACGGACTCTTGGTCGACTCATTCAATAAGCTGACTGACTTTCGAAATTTGCAGTGCTGCCACCTCGGAGATCTCCGCCAAGGACGATGATCAAGAGATGGAAGATGCTGTTACCTCCAACCCCGGTACGATTACTGATACTCTGCTTTTAGTCGACTAACGATTTCTTATAATTCCGGTTGATTGGATTTTTCTTGTAGCTCCTCCTCATGTCATTGACCTCCCTGATGATGACGACGAAGTCCCGCTGAGGGTGCGAAGGAATAGGAGGGCGCCGGCTGGCAAGACCCCACAAACTACTCCGACGCCTGAGGCCGCAGTCTGGGAGGGTGGTGATTCCACTCGGGTTTCTGTGACCTTCGCTGAACCTCTGACGAGTGTCGGGCCTTCGACGTCGACTGCAAATCCGCCTTCGCTTTTTGCCACACACCACGTCCCTGAGGACCAAGTGGGTGCCGCTAAAGAGGCTATACGCCAGGCGGGGATCATGATGGAGCAAGTGAAGGTGGTTCGCGAAGCCAGCCAAGCAGCTTATGACGCGAGCTCAGCTCTTCAGAGCAACGTCCAGGTCAGTCGATTCACCGCTTGTTCTGTTAGGATATGCTATCTGAAGAATCTCTTTTCTGAAGATCTTTACATCTGTATGCCCACTGGGTGTGTCTATTAATCTTTTTGACGAGTGGGGGCACGCTAAGTGCACCCACTGGGTGTAGTCCCCGAGACTACGGTGGACTGCTGGCAGTTGACTGTAGTCTTTATATTGTGTTGCTTTAGCTAAACTTCTTCACTCGGTCTGGTCAGGCCATGTCGAATGGAACTGTACACGGTCAGCTGCGGGTAGTCAATTTTTTTTTTGGTCGAACCACTGGGGGCACGCTGAGTGCACCCACTGGGTGTAGTCCCCGAGACTACTGTCGAATGTTTTTGATTCGGCTGTAGTCTTAGAAACGCCATCATTGTCTCTTGGTTACTCGGAAGCAACTTATCTTGGATGTCTGTCGACTGATTTTTTGCAGAAGTCCTGATACTTGTGGCTCGCTACACTGAGTTGGAGAACAAAGAGATCCAGCTGAACCTTGACTTGAAGCTTGCTCAGGAGAACTTGCAGAAGGCGAGGGACGAAGCAAAAGGTATGGCTGGTGAGCTTTTGTCGAATGTCCTTTCTTTCTGGCCGTCCTCGATGTTGATCTCACTTGCTGTTTCGCAGACAAAATGGAGGAGGCTCTGAAGAAGAAGGATCAAGACCTTGCCGAAGCGCAGAAGGAGGCCCTGAACAAAACGAAGCTTGCTGAAGAAAAACTGGCTTCAGTCGGTACTCTTGAAAAGGAAAACTCCAAGCTGAAAACTGCTCTCGACGTGGCTAATCGAGAGGCCAGCCATCTGAAGAATGGCAATATAGCTCTGAATGACAAGGCAAGTGAACTGGCGGGGAAGAGGAATGATCTGGAGGCTTATCTCGGTGGACTCCCAAGAAGCTGTTCGTCATGCTCGAGGGTAATTACTCCGGCCCGACTAACTTGCAGTTACCAAATCTGCGTAGAGCCACTGACTTATCCTTGAATTGTGTTTACAGAATTCTGCCAGAACTTCGAAGAGGAGACCAGTCAAGTGGAGACAGACTTGGACCCCATCAATTCTCCAGTGAAGGACGAGGCTGCTATGAACGTGCTCCGGCTGGAATCTCGTGTTGCCGGCATTGTTGACTATCTTGCTCGGTTGAAGGTTGCGATGTCACGGATCGACACATCGCTCTGGCCTAGGACGACGCTTCAGAATGACCTCGAGTCCCTGATGACTCGACTGAATGAAGTCCCAGGTCGAGTGGCGGAATGGAAGAAATCTTCTGCTAGATGTGGCGCTGACGTCGCTCTGTCTCTGGTCCGCGTCCACTGCAAGGAGGCGCGAGAAGAAAAGTTGGCCGCCATCCAAGTTGCCAATACCAGGAAGCACAACTTTCAAGACTTCATGGAGACTTTCATTGCTGCTGCCACTCGCATTGCAGACGGGATCGACTTGGACGAGTTCGTCGCCCCTTCCAGTCCTCCGCATGAGGAATAAAAACTTTTATGCTTCACTTTAAATTTGCCTCGGAATGCCGAGTGGATTTTGTAACCGTTAAACTCTGTCGAGCTGGAGGCTCGAGTACTTTGATCTGCGGTCTAGAACCTTTGGATCTTATCTGAACTTGATTTATCATTGAATATCCTCATGAATTATCTGTCGAGTGGAACTTGTTCTTCACTCGAAATAACTTTGTATTTGTGGTGCAACTCCGAAGGAGAAGGTAGCAGTCGATTTGCACCTTGTTGTCCTTGTGGATTGGGATGTGTTCCGTACTTAGGCGAGCACTGGGCTGTAGCTAAGCCTCCGAGTGGAAGGTCTGCTCTCCACTCGGTAGGATTTTAAAAACTTAGGCGAGTACTGGACTGCAGCTAAGCCCCCAAGTGGGAGGTATGCTCTCCACTCGGTAGGATTTTTTCAAACTTAGGCGAGTACTGGACTACAGCTAAGCCCCCGAGTGGGAGGTCTGCTATCCACTCGGTAGGATTTTTTCAAACTTAGGCGAGTACTGGACTGCAGCTAAGCCCCCGAGTGGGAGGTCTGCTCTCCACTCGGTAGGGTTTTTTTCAAACTTAGGCGAGTACTGGACTGCAGCTAAGCCCCCCGAGTGGGAGGTCTGCTCACCACTCGGTAGGATTTTTAAATACTTAGGCGAGCACTTGGGCTGCAGCTAAGCCTCCGAGTGGGAGTCTTGCTCACCACTCGGTAGGATTTTTAAACACTTA